>NC_047112.1:71044483-71084586 GCF_902500255.1 Thalassophryne amazonica | reverse complement strand
GCTCTATTGGGGTGATATGGTACTACGAGGTCCCTAAGATAAGATGGGACCTGATTATTCAAAACCTTATAAGTAAGAAGAAGAATTTTAAATTCTATTCTAGAATTAACAGGAAGCCAATGAAGAGAGGCCAATATGGGTGAGATATGCTCTCTCCTTCTAGTCCCCGTCAGTACTCTAGCTGCAGCATTTTGAATTAACTGAAGGCTTTTTAGGGAACTTTTAGGACAACCTGATAATAATGAATTACAATAGTCCAGCCTAGAGGAAATAAATGCATGAATTAGTTTTTCAGCATCACTCTGAGACAAGACCTTTCTGATTTTAGAGATATTGCGTAAATGCAAAAAAGCAGTCCTACATATTTGTTTAATATGCGCTTTGAATGACATATCCTGATCAAAAATGACTCCAAGATTTCTCACAGTATTACTAGAGGTCAGGGTAATGCCATCCAGAGTAAGGATCTGGTTAGACACCATGTTTCTAAGATTTGTGAGGCCAAGTACAATAACTTCAGTTTTATCTGAGTTTAAAAGCAGGAAATTAGAGGTCATCCATGTCTTTATGTCTGTAAGACAATCCTGCAGTTTAGCTAATTGGTGTGTGTCCTCTGGCTTCATGGATAGATAAAGCTGGGTATCATCTGCGTAACAATGAAAATTTAAGCAATACCGTCTAATAATACTGCCTAAGGGAAGCATGTATAAAGTGAATAAAATTGGTCCTAGCACAGAACCTTGTGGAACTCCATAATTAACTTTAGTCTGTGAAGAAGATTCCCCATTTACATGAACAAATTGTAATCTATTAGACAAATACGATTCAAACCACCGCAGCGCAGTGCCTTTAATACCTATGGCATGCTCTAATCTCTGTAATAAAATTTTATGGTCAACAGTATCAAAAGCAGCACTGAGGTCTAACAGAACAAGCACAGAGATAAGTCCACTGTCCGAGGCCATAAGAAGATCATTTGTAACCTTCACTAATGCTGTTTCTGTACTATGATGAATTCTAAAACCTGACTGAAACTCTTCAAATAGACCATTCCTCTGCAGATGATCAGTTAGCTGTTTTACAACTACCCTTTCAAGAATTTTTGAGAGAAAAGGAAGGTTGGAGATTGGCCTATAATTAGCTAAGATAGCTGGGTCAAGTGATGGCTTTTTAAGTAATGGTTTAATTACTGCCACCTTAAAAGCCTGTGGTACATAGCCAACTAACAAAGATAGATTGATCATATTTAAGATCGAAGCATTAAATAATGGTAGGGCTTCCTTGAGCAGCCTGGTAGGAATGGGGTCTAACAAACATGTTGATGGCTTGGATGAAGTAACTAATGAAAATAACTCAGACAGAACAATCGGAGAGAAAGAGTCTAACCAAATACCGGCATCACTGAAAGCAGCCAAAGATAACGATACGTCTTTGGGATGGTTATGAGTAATTTTTTCTCTAATAGTTAAAATTTTGTTAGCAAAGAAAGTCATGAAGTCATTACTAGTTAAAGTTAATGGAATACTCAGCTCAATAGAGCTCTGACTCTTTGTCAGCCTGGCTACAGTGCTGAAAAGAAACCTGGGGTTGTTCTTATTTTCTTCAATTAGTGATGAGTAGAAAGATGTCCTAGCTTTACGGAGGGCTTTTTTATAGAGCAACAGACTCTTTTTCCAGGCTAAGTGAAGATCTTCTAAATTAGTGAGACGCCATTTCCTCTCCAACTTACGGGTTATCTGCTTTAAGCTACGAGTTTGTGAGTTATACCACGGAGTCAGGCACTTCTGATTTAAAGCTCTCTTTTTTAGAGGAGCTACAGCATCCAAAGTTGTCTTCAATGAGGATGTAAAACTATTGACGAGATACTCTATCTCACTTACAGAGTTTAGGTAGCTACTCTGCACTGTGTTGGTATATGGCATTAGAGAACATAAAGTAGGAATCATATCCTTAAACCTAGTTACAGCGCTTTCTGAAAGACTTCTAGTGTAATGAAACTTATTTCCCACTGCTGGGTAGTCCATCAGAGTAAATGTAAATGTTATTAAGAAATGATCAGACAGAAGGGAGTTTTCAGGGAATACTGTTAAGTCTTCTATTTCCATACCATAAGTCAGAACAAGATCTAAGATATGATTAAAGTGGTGGGTGGACTCATTTACTTTTTGAGCAAAGCCAATAGAGTCTAATAATAGATTAAATGCAGTGTTGAGGCTGTCATTCTCAGCATCTGTGTGGATGTTAAAATCGCCCACTATAATTATCTTATCTGAGCTAAGCACTAAGTCAGACAAAAGGTCTGAAAATTCACAGAGAAACTCACAGTAACGACCAGGTGGACGATAGATAATAACAAATAAAACTGTTTTTTGGGACTTCCAATTTGGATGGACAAGACTAAGAGTCAAGCTTTCAAATGAATTAAAGCTCTGTCTGGGTTTTTGATTAATTAATAAGCTGGAATGGAAGATTGCTGCTAATCCTCCGCCCCGGCCCGTGCTACGAGCATTCTGACAGTTAGTGTGACTCGGGGGTGTTGACTCATTTAAACTAACATATTCATCCTGCTGTAACCAGGTTTCTGTAAGGCAGAATAAATCAATATGTTGATCAATTATTATATCATTTACCAACAGGGACTTAGAAGAGAGAGACCTAATGTTTAATAGACCACATTTAACAGTTTTAGTCTGTGGTGCAGTTGAAGGTGCTATATTATTTTTTCTTTTTGAATTTTTATGCTTAAATAGATTTTTGCTGGTTATTGGTAGTCTGGAAGCAGGCACCGTCTGTACGGGGATGGGGTAATGAGGGGATGGCAGGGGGAGAGAAGCTGCAGAGAGGTGTGTAAGACTACAACTCTGCTTCCTGGTCCAAACCCTGGATAGTCACGGTTTGGAGGATTTAAGAAAATTGGCCAGATTTCTAGAAATGAGAGCTGCTCCATCCAAAGTGGGATGGATGCCGTCTCTCCTAACAAGACCAGGTTTTCCCCAGAAGCTTTGCCAATTATCTATGAAGCCCACCTCATTTTTTGGACACCACTCAGACAGCCAGCAATTCAAGGAGAACATGCGGCTAAACATGTCACTCCCGGTCTGATTGGGGAGGGGCCCAGAGAAAACTACAGAGTCCGACATTGTTTTTGCAAAGTTACACACCGATTTAATGTTAATTTTAGTGACCTCCGATTGGCGTGACCGGGTGTCATTACTGCCGACGTGAATTACAATCTTACCAAATTTACGCTTAGCCTTAGCCAGCAGTTTCAAATTTCCTTCAATGTCGCCTGCTCTGGCCCCCGGAAGACAACTGACTATGGTTGCTGGTGTCGCTAACTTCACATTTCGCAAAACAGAGTCGCCAATAACCAGAGTTTGATCCTCGGCGGGTGTGTCGTCGAGTGGGGAAAAACGGTTAGAGATGTGAACGGGTTGGCGGTGTACACGGGGCTTCTGTTTAGGGCTACGCTTCCTCCTCACAGTCACCCAGTCAGCCTGCTTTCCCGGCTGCTCGGGATCTGCCAGGGGGTAACTAACGGCGACTAAGCTACCTTGGTCCGCACCGACTACAGGGGCCTGGCTAGCTGTAGAATTTTCCACGGTGCGGAGCCGAGTCTCCAATTCGCCCAGCCTGGCCTCCAAAGCTACGAATAAGCTACACTTATTACAAGTACCGTTACTGCTAAAGGAGGCCGAGGAATAACTAAACATTTCACACCCAGAGCAGAAAAGTGCGGGAGAGACAGGAGAAGCCGCCATGCTAAATCGGCTAAGAGCTAGTAGCTACGCTAAGCTAGCAGATTCCTAAAAACACGCAAAGTGAATAATGTGTAAATAATTTAGAGGTGATTCAGCAGAAGGAGTGCTTTAGTTAAGGCACGTAAAGATTACACTGGGAAACAAATCGTAATCTAGATAACTAGATCAATCTAACTGCGCAGATTAAACAGCTAACAGATACAGAAAAACACCGCTGTGCTCCGGAACAGGAAGTGATACAATACCGCAGTGAGAGCCAACCACCAGTAGAGGCAAGCAAGAGGGGATGCAAGAATGCAGATTGTCTTGGTTGAAAGACAACCAAGTTAATATTTGAGAACACAAATCTCCTCATTGGTCAAAAATGCTGTGTTCATGTTCTGGGGTTTGTGTAACAGTGGCAGCTTCAAGAGCTTCAATAGTCCAAGGAGAGGCTAATATCACAGCTATTACTAGTCTCAACTGATTTGCCAACAGGTGTAAAAAAAAAACAAAAAAAAAAAACAGGAAAATGTTTGACAGATTATTGGAAACTCTTAAGCTGTTCTCTGCTCGTAGCTCTCTTTAGCACAGTTTTACATTTTGTGCTCCCCCAACATGTGTTTGTTGTCTAATATTATGTAGTTTTATATTTGAAAAAACAACGAGCAAATCTATGAATAAAAGGCATTTGTTTTCCACAATGCTGTAGGGGCGCAGGTCTTTCGTAATGAAAGACCCGATGGATCAAGTTATTCTTTTTTGCATGTTCAGTACTGGCTGGAAGTTGATCACAATGAAGCAGTGTGCACTTGGCGGCTCCTGGTGTTGCCGCTATGGCTGTTCAACTTCTATCAACTCAGGCCGATGACGTGCTAAATGAACATCATCAGCATGTGTTGCATCTCCAAAATGCTTGACCTTTATTTTGCACAGCTTGCATACTGAATCTGTCCTATGAAGCTACTTCTTTCCCGGGATATTATAGAATCTAAAGTGTGCCCACATGCTCACTTTTAATGTAGACAAAGGAGTTTGAATCAGTTTCTGCTCTATGTTAATGAGCCAAGCTAACTTGCTAACGCAGTGTGAACTGTTGTATGGAACCCGTGATAGACGCGTGACAGCAACTCCACATTTATGACAGAGAGGAGAGAGACTAAATCAAAGTGGACACATTTTTTTTAAAATAAATAGATTTTTGAAATCGACTGAATCGTGGAGAATAAGAATCACTATCTGATGTAAATGGAAACCTCTACCCCCGCCCACAATGCCTCTAGTTTAAAATGACATTATTACAGGCATTACATTTTAATGAGATACTGTAAAATACTCAGAGAAGTTGGGTACATAATGTAAAAAATGTAATAATGGGTAAAAATGTTAGAGAAATGTTTCCAAAGAATGACTGCAAACTACTGTAGTGATGTTTTCCACATTTTGTGATGCTATGCAAGTTAATAGGATTTGGTTGAAAATCATTTTAAGTTACATTAGCATGCCACATAGGAGATATGAATGGGTCTCATACAAACGTCACAGAAAAAAATTGCTGGAGTACTTAAACACACACAAACACAAAGGTAGTTTCTATTAGTAACAATCACATATAATGTCCTAAGTATACACAAAATTGCAGACAGTGGGAAACATGTATACTAAAGGAAGCAGAGAGGTATAAGGTGGCAGAGAAAGGAACTGGCCACATTACCGCATCACACCATGGTCTACTGTAGGACTAGTGCTGCACAACTAACTCACTAATTCAATTCCTTGTCACTGCAACATGAGCATGCACAATAAACATGTCACAAAAGGCTGCTTAAGGTGCAATGAAAAAGAAAAATATTTTTTATTTGCAAACACCACGACACGAGTTAAGATTTGACCCTGAAGTGCTAGCACTCGATGTTTCCACGGTGAGCAGTGTGGAAAGCCGGTAGAAGGAGTTCAACATTTGTGTTTTTGTTCAAACTGTGTTAAGTCAAGAGACATGGAAGAGCCAAAAATCCTGTTGATTCATCAGTGTTTGTTAATTTATCGCAACTCATATCATCATGACAATACTGAACAGTGATATCGCACATCATAGGTTTTCCTCAAAGCATGGTACAGTGTGAAGGTCAGGAATGACTGAAGACTACCATGATGCTGAACATTACTTACAATGTTTAATCCAAACGCTGCACAATCAGGCCAGTGAAATAGATCCTGTTACAACAACAACCAATTTGTAAAGAATCATAATACTGATAAGCCACCACACAAGATAGTGTCATGCAGTCTGACCCCAAGCTAAATGTATTCAATGCTGACCACTGGCAAGAGTAGACGGCCAATGGTCTCTTAAAGCAAGAGGGGTTAAAAAAATAAAATAAAATCCAAAACAAACTTGGATTTAAACAGCCAATGAAAGCAATCAATCCCTCTACTACAGCTGTACACAGAATTCGGTGTAAAACTGGAAGATCGGCAAGGAGAATTCAGGTAGTAGGCCACATTCTGGCACAGCACCACTGCAGGATCCCACAGCAGCCTCATTGTCCATTACTGGCTAAGAGTGGAATCTCACTAGTAAATGTCTGCAAACGGTGTATTTTCCCAAAGACCACACGAGTGAGGACATCACACCAGTCTTTTGGAGTTGCTTGTGCAGTAAACACTATTTATTCCCTCTGTATGGCTAGTCACTACTGCAGTGCTTCGGGAACTAGCCAATAGTACTAGGACAATACACTTCTTTCCAACATGATGCATATCATGATACTTAGGTGCCAATTCAACATGGAAAACAATTCTTAAGACGTGATCCTACAAGTGTTGCAATTTGACATGATAATGTATTGTGAGTTTTGTTTGCTACTTGTAAAACTAGATTTGGGCAAGCAGTTGAATAATACACTACTCAAGACTGTAAATCATATCAAAATTTTATTCAAAGAGTGTCTTTGCTACTGAATAACTTAAGTTAAACACTGCTATACCGCAAACCTCCTCAAATCATTCAAAACGTTTAATGGTCATCATCATGACTTGATCAATGAATACAGCAAACATATATCAGAAATTACGCAAGCCTTTTTTCCCCATTCATGAGTAACATTCTCACAACATTGGCTTTTACACATTTTGAGGCTTTTCCGAATAAATTATGAATTTCGTGTTACAGATAGGCAAATGTTATGCTAGGCCCAATTTTAAATAATGATACAGTTTCTGCTCAATAGATGACACTAGTAGGGCTGCAGCTATTGAATATTTTTGGAATGGATTATTCTATCAATTTATCGGATAAAAAGTACTTCAGCGTTTTTAAATAACATCAATAGTCCAGGGCAATCCCCTAACCAATGGCACAATGTTCTTATGTGATCACTCAGATTATCAAATTTAGGGTGTTCCCTTTCTGTTCAGTCAGTCAGGCTGAAAATTCTTGGTTTTCAAAAGAGTTATGTCTAAGGAGTATTTGTGCCAAATTTGATGCTTGTATCACCATTTGCAGGATTCCTCTGTAAATATTTTCTTATCTGCTGCACAAACACACCTGTTCAACATTTTTATGTATTCCCTGTCAAAGTTCACAAAAACAAACAAAAAAACACAGATTTCAAGCTATAAAAAAAATCTGGTTTTCCCATTAGTTTCAATGAATGGGTTTGAGGGGCGGTCACTAACACGATGTCATCAAAGTCCACATTTAATTCACTCTTTAGGGCCCCTTCACATATAACACGACTGAGGCAGAATGACGCAAAAAGAAGGAGTCAAATGCCACTCGTGAAAAATCTTAGCTGCCCAAACGCCTTGTACAGCTGTTGCTACAGCCATTCGCACACACTAGCGGCCAAAAGACAGCAAGTGCCAATTCGATCCTCCTCTCGGCAGGTGTCAGCCAAATTCCAGGTGCCATATATGAACATCCAACACTGCTCGCTGGACACTTAGAAAAGGCGGGGCTATTCACGCTCCTGTCACGACAGTAGAGAGCAGCTGAACACATTCAAGCTGCTTGTTCTTGTTTATTTTGGATTGTTTGTTATGTAACATTTTGATGGAAAGTGCTTTACAAATACATTTATTATTATTAATCGTCGAGAGACTCACATTTGTGAGTGTTTATCAACAGCAGATGAAATAAAGCTAAATTCCCCATGTTTATTAATTAATTTATCAGAGAATATGGCACTAAAAATAAAAAAATGCTTCAGTATTATCAGAATTCTTTATTTATTTAGAATAGTCAGTTCATTTGACATTTACCAGAGACATGCACATAGGGTTTTGTTTTTTAGTTTAAGTGAACTGCTGCTTTCTAATGTATAATTTAAAACCTCAGACTTTTCTGCATAAAATGTCATTTTAAAAAGAGGTGAGCAATGTCTACTTCATTCTCCCATCCACATATAGGAAAGGTCATCCCAGAACGCACTGCGCCGTCAGCATCTAGATTTTTTTCTTCTTTTTTAGCCAATCAACAAACTTCCAATAACATTGGCAATTTTCGCTTAATTTGATAATTACTTTTATAGTGTTTGTTTACATTTACTTTCACATGCGTTGTATTCAAGTCTGTAGTCATGGAGAGGGGAACATTTCAGGAATATGACAGTCCCACAGCTGAAAAACATCTCATGTCAGGGAAGATCCCTGCAGTGGAAAACTATGCTGGGAGCCGGTGAGCCTCGCAGAGAAACACGAACAAGTTTATCCGATTTTGGAGAAGTGTGACCACAAAGAGTCAGAGCGACAGAGATGGCAGACGGCTGTATTTGAGATCTCAATGGGGGAGCTGTGATGTGAACATGGGACTTGAAACAGCTACCACGCTAGGGATGGGTATTGATAAGATTTTAAAAATCAATATCTATACCATTATCGATTCCGCTTATCAATCCAATTCCTTATCTATTCCTTTATCGATACCTCTTGTGAATTTTCTATGTACTAAAACTAGGCTCTACAGGTTTTCTATGTCAACAACATTTTATTGAGTCTTAAAGTAAATAAATATGAAATTGGTCACTGGATCCTTAAACTCTGGACATAAACTCTACACGGTGGATCATTGATCTCTGGACATAAATAGAAATAAACAAAATCTGTAGTTTTTGTGAAAAGCATTTCCTTTCAGACATTACTGGCATGAATTTCTTTCCATATGTCTGAGCTGAGCTCTTGTAGCTGGCTGTGCTGCACGTCAGGATGAAATTCATAAAGAATGCAGCACGTCTCATTTTGGGAGGAAAAACGTTTTAGTCAATTGTAGTTTATTGTCTGTATTACAGCGTTTGGAAAGAGGTGTCATTTTATTTAAAGCGGCAATTCGTTTTAAAGTTATTAATTCTGACCGGACTCTGTCTCTGCAGAGAGCCACACAGCTTTTGGAGCTGTGCTAATGGAATGGAGGATGATTCTCGCTTCTTGACTGCAACAAGAGTCCCAGTTAGTGACTTTAATCCACACAAAACTCATGATTAACATATTTTAATGGCTTTGAGAAGGCTTAAGAAGTGGACTTGCCGCTTCCGAAGAGCAGCGAATCAAAGAACCAACGAGACAGCGGATTGACGCATAGCTTCATTGGTTCACGCTTCAAAGTGGAGTCGCACTGCAGAAGCAGCTGATTACAGACCCACTGCAGGGTCTGTAATCAACGTAGAGAAATTACCATTTTCCTGACAAGCAACCTCAAAAACAATGGCTGCTCTGAAGTACCGAAAAGGGAACCGTTAAGCAAAAAGACTATTGATATCGGTGGATCAAATCATTGCTTAACGATACCCGAAAAGAACCGGTTCTCGATACCCAACCCTATACCACATGTTCATGCTAGCAATGTTACCTGTGTATTGACTGAAACAAACAAGCAACACAAACGTGACAATGGCTGTCAAATGGTTATTGACCATCATGTGGAACTCATAGCACTTGTAAACAGAGGGAGGTAACAACTTTACATATCAAGTCATGTAGCAAAAGACAGCAGAATGATATTCTACAAGGCTGCTGTGTGCAAACATGGGAGAAGTAAAATCAGTGAGAAGCAGCTGTGTTTCAGGTATGTATTTATTACCACTTTGTGGTTATCCAATCTTTTTTAGACATATTCAATGTTTTTTTCCCCCCTTAATATACTGCGGGTTACAAAGGAGCTGGAAATACGTTGGTCAGCCAACCTCAGAAAATTCAGGCAAAACAAATAGTGCAGCCTCCATGGCAGTACGCAAGTACCTATATGCAGTAGGGTGAATCGACATATCACAATGTCTGAGGCATCGCATCAGTAAAGGAGAATTCATCTTGCTATCTTGGATTAAGTGCTTGCCATGAAATGGCGATGCAGAGTTGAGTGGAGCTGCTGTGGCGCTCTGACGAAGGACACTGAACCGTAGTGCGCCCAGACTACCCACCTCAGTCCAGCCCACATTTGGCTCACAAGTAGATACTGTATCTCTGCCATTTTACATACAAATAAAGATTCAACCCATCCTTAATTTTTGTGCTCTCTGGCTGCCACCATTTAAAGTACGTATTTAGAGCTCAATCTCCTGGGAAGGTTCTCACAGGCCACCTTTTTGTGTGTGTGTCTGCTTGAAGCTAAGGTGATGTCATGTAATATTCAGATGAGGCCACATCAACATACAAAACTTGTCTTCATGCTCTTAGTCACTATACCAGATCAGATATGGATCCGCATGTTGATCTGGCACACGTTTGATGCCAGATGCCCTTCCTGACACAACTCCACATTACATACAGAATGGCCATGGAGTGGTCTTGAACAGAGAACCTTCTGTTTTGAAAAGAAAGTGCACTGGCCACTACATTCTGAGGCAAAATAACAAGCAGACCGAGAAGGACCCCAATGCTTCTGTCGCTAATAAGAGTGGAGAAAAATGTAAATTGAAAATACCTGTCAAAATGGCCAAGATTATGAAAATATTTCAAAATTCTGCATCCTCATGTATGATGATTTTAGTTTTGGTGTTAATATCATGAACAACTCAAAATAAAAGCTAAGCTGAAAAGCTACTCTGCTTTCAAACTTGTATTATTTATAAACTTGTATTATTTATTATTTATATCTCAATGTGCAAACCCAAGCAATTTTGAAGGTCAAAGTCAAAACAAAACATTAGGAGCAAAAACTCCAAACCACCCTCCATGCATATATTTATATGTAGCCACCCAGGAGATGCCACATTAACAAGACTTTGTGACAGAATGACACAGTGATTAAGAGACCCCAATCCTATAGCTCCTGCAATATGTAACAGCAGGAGCAAATTAATAATAATATGAATAATAATAATAATAATAATAATAGTCAATTGATATGGAGTTCTGCTACAGAGTGACAATTTTTGGTCATGTCATCCAGTGGTCAACATGTAAACAGTCAACTAACATGATATAACTGGGAAAAAACAACACTGACGTGTTCTCCTAAAGTCAACATACAGTGGTGTGAAGAAGTGTTTGCTCCCTTGAACATTTACATGTTAGAAATTTTTTTAGAACATCAATAAACAAAAAACAATTCAGGCTTTGTATATTGAAATTTCTAAAATGATTCCCTTTAAACTCACAGTGAAAAGTATCAAGAATTAAAAGAAATAAAAGTCTAAAAGCCAAAATGATGGTGTGAATAAGTAAATGCCCCTTTTAGTAAGGTACATGCAAACCATCACTTTTACATCCAGTTTCCTTCAGACAAGACAGGGGATGGATACATGAAGATTCCCAAGACACTGATTATGTCTTGGACTTTGTTTACATGAATTGTGAAGACATACAATCAGTATGGCACTCTATGGTAAATCTGTGCAGAGGCTACAGTTCTCAAAAACTAAGTGACTGTGGAGAAGGACAAGAGTGAGGAAAGCCACCAACACACCCAGAAGTTATAGGCTTCTGTGGCTGTGACTGAAGAAATTGTGCACGTTTTGAGTTTACCATAGAGTAAATTACACCACTGTAAATGTCATAATTCAACATAGTCTCCTGCAACAATAACATCAGCATCAGGTTTTAAAGACAAACATCATATCCACCTACTGCAAATGTGAACATACATCCAGTGACTGTCGTATAGCAGGACAAACAGTCACAGCCAGTGTCAAGAAAAATCACGTCTGAGGCTCAGGACAGTACCTTCTCAAAGCTGAAAACACTGTACGAGGTCTGTTAGAAAAGTATCCAACATTTTTATTTTTTTCAAAAACCTGATGGATTTGAATCACGTGTGCTTGCATGAGCCAACCTTGAACCTTCGTGCGCATGCGTGAATTTTTTCACGCCTGTCGATTGCGTCATTTGCTTGTAAGTAAGCAGCCTTTGTGTGAGGATGGGTGTAGTCTCTCATCGTTTTTTCTTTGCAAGGAAATGGCAAAACGACTGGAGCAGCGCGACTGCATTAAATTTTGCCAGAAACTGGGCGACAGCCAGGTGGAAACCATTCGGATTATTCAGACAGCTTTCGGTGATGATCCTTTGGGCATCACACAGATTAAGGAGCGGTACATCCGGTTTAAAGACGGCCGCACAACGGTGGACAGCAAGCCGTGCTCCGGTCGGCCATCAACACGCTGAAATGACCAGATCATTTCCAAAGTGAACGCTGTGGTGATGCAGGACCGTCGTGTGACTATCTGAGAAATTGCAGAAGAGGTGGACATCAGCACTTTTTCGGCACATTCCACTGTGACAGAAGATTTTGCCATGAAAAGAGTTGCAGCGAAATTCATGCCGATGGCTTGGGCACAAAGCTGATGGCAGAGCAAAAGCGCCTTCGTGTTGAAGTCTCACAGGACATGTTGTGGCATGCCCACCTCGTCCACCATTCAGAAGATTCAGACGGTGGCTTCGGTGGCTTTTCAGTTGTGTGACTATCCGAGAAATTGTGAAAGAAGTGGCTTTCGTTAAAGCATCGAGATCGTGAGCTTCAGTTTTGTTAAGTTCCTCTTTCGTCCCTTTTGCGCTCTTGCTTCGCAGACTGTTCGGTGATAAAGCTCTTTCGTCCACCTTTTCTCAACGAATTGCGACTTTTTTTACTTTTTCCCTTCGTTCAGGAATAGTCGTGTGCTGTGTGACTGGGCCATTAAGGTTAATATTCCGGTTTCTGAATCATTATGAATAATCCGTTTACGTGCTTAAGCAGACAGAGTTACTCCTGTATACATGGTCATTGGTATCATTTGGAATATCCCCATCCAAACAGCGACGCATGGACAACGTCCAGATGCACGGAGAACATCATGACGCAAATATGCATCATTTCCATCAATAAAAGACATTATATTCATGTCTTTCACGATACTAATGAAGTATTCGGTTTCCTCCAAGCTCCAAAAGTGTGGTGCTGTACTGCCGCGTCTGGATTTCGCCATACTTATTTACCTCTGCTTCTGTGGATTCCGGCGGGTTGCGCGTGCTGCATACAAGTAGTTGCCGTACTCAAAAGACCAAGATTCCTTGCGGATAGGACATGCGCAGAACACAAAATAATGTTCCTTTCTATGTGGATTTCCTGATGCGTCAAGCTCGTCAAGTGGAGTAAACAAGAAGTGAAAAGAGCGAGTGGTGACGTCAGTGGATTGCATCAGAGCGCAGCTCGTCTAAACGATTATAACAAGAAGTTAAATCTGTTATAAACATAAAAATAAATACTTTAACAGCTGCACACAAGAAGGGAAAAACACGCAACAGTTTTATCAAGTCATGACAATGTAAACAAGTCAAATAATTACTTTTTAGACGGCTCAAAATGCTTTCTGCAGCTTGTTAGGCGCGTGCGTGCGAATGGCTCCAGCTGCAGCCTCCTCTGTGATTCAGGAAGTGATTAGAGTCATTTTCAACGGCCAATTTGCAGAAAAAAATGATTAATCTGCCATGAAATAATACCTTTATATACGCAGCGGCCAGCACGGTGGCAGCCGGTAGAACAAAGAACAGCTTCCAGCTGTGAACACATCAGGTGGGATCGTCACGACACAGTTGATGCTATTGCGTGAAGCAAAGGCATGCTCGTGTCAGGGCACCTTTAGATTAACTACTGTTGAATACACATGAACAGTGTATACAACAGAAAATACTGCATGTACATAGATCACTTGGGGCCAAAAACGCTGCCAGTAAACAAATAAAGACTACATGTGTAAATTCACAATGCTGTTTGTTGTGATCCAAGGGAAGCGGGCTTGTCGCAATTGGAGTATTTGTGTGTGAAGGGGGTTAGAAACATTGCCAGCAGCTGCAGAGGTGACAGAGGGGACGCCCGCCTCGAGGCTAGGGGGCCTGACCAGCTCCCACCACACGCACGGTCACACTCTACCACCCCTACTTCTCAAACATCCCTCTCTTCTCGCCAATGGTTGCTTCTCTCCGGTCTGCCCAACACACACGCACACCGACCACTGAGGAAGAGAGAAGGACGCCTAATGCAATTAGCACCCCTCTGAGCACTTTTGTGTTGATGAATGGAGGTGGTGTGGTGGGCCAGTAGGCCACTCGCTGCTTTTCCCGCGCTGCTGGACCCCTCAATACACAAACTGTCCACGTGACGTCAAAGATGGACACTGTTATTTCATGCACATTAATTCTAATTTTGACCAATAGCTTACAAGCCCACAAAAAGAGCATTTCTGAATACTTTGTGTAAAATTTCAACATTCAAGGTACAGGAATAAGGAACAACAAATACAAGCTTTAAGTGTTGTTCTTTAAACCTGAATAACTATACAAAGGCCTGTTATCGACAGACTGCAGTGACATTACCGGGACAAAATTTTTGCATGTTAGAACATAGATGCTGAAGTGCTACTAGAGGCTACCTGCAGATCTGCCAAAGTTAGATGTGGTGGCATGAAGTATGGCAATAAAATGGGTGTCAATGACCGAGGGCCACACTTTGGGACACGGGGGAGGGAGGGGGGGGTGGAATCAACTCCTCACTGTTTAGTAATTGCCTGCTGTAACAGAAACAAACACAATCCTGCCTTCCACAGGCTGATCCTTCTATACAACAATCTCTCTCTCTCTCTCTCTCTCCCCCCCCCCCCCCCCCCCCCCCCTCACTGCATGCTGGGCTAACTTAAGAGGCTGCAAGCTGGGGTGAGGGACACTGTCTCGGATTCAAGCCATTTCCTGCAGATCAGTAGGGGCAAGAACCCTGTGCAGTGTTGGGGGAGGAGTGTTTTACACATCAGGGTGGAGGAGTCGTTTCAAGTCCATAAGCTCCTTTTTTTTTGCTTTTGTTCCTCAGTGGCCAAGTTCTCACTCGGGGGGAGACTGGGGAGTGTGACTCTATTTCACACGGCACGTTGGCAGGATGACAGAGAAATGAAAGTAACGAGACTTACTAATAACATTCAGGAAGCCAGAAAAGCTCACTCAAAGGTTTCAGGTGTTTGAAGGGGTTATGCAGCACCATAAAAATAGAGAAACAAAGAATCACTAAAACGGTAATAAAAAAAAAGACTGATAAGACAGCTGCTAAAAAAATAAACTCAAAACTTTAAAATCTGCATACAATTTTAATAATTAATATATATCTTACAGACCTGTTAAGAATTAAGCTGCAGTCTTATCTATCAGTTCTTCATACAGACACCACTGCCAAATTTGACACAGTTAAAGGGGACCGCCACCAATTTTTCAAAGGAAGCCTCCAGGGGGACCACATACACATTTACTCTTTCCCAACAAAAACAAAGTTATGGCACTAAAAATTAGGAGTAGCGCGATCATTATGAAGATCCATTTTAACAGGCCAAGTGCTGTCTTGGAAATGCACAAACGTACAAGGATAAATACCAACACAAAATAGCATTAAGTAGATACGGAGCTAACTACTGCATCTTGCTGAAATAACCATTATAAAACTAGCCCTGTTAAGATGACTTATTATTCACTCTACTACAGTTGATTTGCTCTCACACACAGTCAGGTTTGGCACAGAGTTTTCCCCGAGCAGTGTTTCCCTCAGCCACCTCACACTCTGCTGAGCAGCCCGGTGCAGGTTGGATGCAACTTGGTATACAATTTTGAATTACTTTCACATATCAAGAGTTGTGGACAGTGTGTGCAGCAGGTTTGCCTGGAGTTACACCGAACTGCACCAGGCTGTCCTGATCCAAACTTGGGGAGTGCCAAGAAGGCTGGGAGTCCACAGAGTTCAAACCTCTCCCAAGTGGTGTACCTGCTTTAGAGAACCCGATGTGAAATACTGCCAGGCGAGAACTGTTTGGGGCAATGAGCCGAGTTGTAGCTCAGCCTGTTACAGCACAAAACTCAGCTGGGTGTGAGAGTTGTTTTAGTGAAATAAACAGAATGCACCTGCTGTTAAAACAAATGCCATAGTGGTTTCTCCCAAAAACACAAGCTATTCAAAGTCAGGACTGTCAATTATTTTGAATAACTCACTCGCTGCCTTTCAAATATCACATTTTATATGACGACATCCAGTTCATTTATCGCTACTTAATGTACTGAAGTGGTGGTGAGAATATGAGCGCTCTAAATCACCTCAAATTAATCTTCAACTGATAGACTAATAATATTAATAATAATTCATGCTTTATTAATCCCTTAAGCCCCTTTCACACCGGGGCTGCTTTGAGTTGCTTCCTGTGGCGTCATAACGACGCAGGAATGTCTGCGACAGGTGTGCGCAGCAGGGGGGCAGAGAGGAGGTGAGAACGCAGCCTGCAGGATCTCTGCACAGAGGAATCAAAGTGCACAGTTTGGCTGCAGCCAGACTGTGCATCTGATTTGTCTTCTAGTTTATATTTGTTCTTGTGCTGAGCTGCAGGTCTGCACTTTGAGTTCTGTTACAGTTTAGCTTTCTTCCTTAGACCGCGAGCTGCGCGCGCGTGGAACGAACCATCTGTGAGTAAATGTGGCGACGTCTGGAGTTATACTTGATGTGGACATGTCCTGTCTCTGGCAGTCTGTGAGCAGGACTTTTATGGACTTTATTTAAACACATTTGTGAGAGAAGAGCAAGGAGCAGCAGTAGAAATCAGCGGCATTGTTTTTCTGTGCTCTTTTTGAGCATGTAGTTTCACTGCATTGTGTACACGGTATAAAAACAATCCTACGTGATTTATACTGCGGGAACAATGGCACACAGCAGGAATCATGGGTAAATAGGCATCGGGTAACATTCTAATGTGAGGGTGTGGCTTCCAGTCGCGTCGAGTAACGTCACTTTGCCCTGACTTGCGCTAAAACCACTTCCTTTCTGCGTTGAGCATGGGACGCAAAAAAAATTAAACGTTTAATTTTTGGTGTCTGATTTGCTTCTTCCTTTGCGTCCCTCGCACCGTTGTGGCATCGAGCCGCATCGTCTCGGAACTGGGTTGCTTCCACGCAGCGGCATTATGACGACGCCCGACGCAACTCGAAGCAGCCCCGGTGTGAAAGGGGCTTTAAGGGAATTTTGCCTCTGCATTTAACCCATCCTCATCATAGATCAGTGGTCTCCAAACTAGACCACTGTAATAGATGATCTGATTGCGCCTAAGCAGCGCCTGGGGACTTCCTCCAGATCATTACACACTGCCCTGTTCACAGTGGTTGTCTAAGGAGCACAAACCTAAGAAGCAGGTCTTTTTTTTTAATAGTAGTCAGAGGAAACCGAAAAGAGAACATGCAAAATCAATATAGAAAGGAACTGGGCATGCGGTGTACCTGAACCCCAGACCTGGAACTGGGTATGGTGTGGATCTTAACCCCAGACCTTCTCACTGTGAGACAAGAGTGCTAACCATGATGCCACTGTGCTGCCCAAACAATAAACTGTCTATTTTGGGGTGTGTTTGATTTGAAATAAGTGAGATTTAAGTGTTTACCTTTCACCATCAACTGTTAACTGTGAGGACACTTTGACTATAGTTTCTTTTCTTTCTACTTAAAGTAACTACAAACGAATATCACTTTCATCACATAAAATTTAGACCTTTTGCTTTTGGCTATAATAAAAACACGCATGCTGCCACAGAATACAACCCTATCAACAGTGCAAAGAATAAAGAAAATTTACAGAAACTATTAGTGGTCAACAACTGGTAAAACCCACTGTGGACAAGACTTCAATGTAGGTTAACTGCAAAGTTCTACACTACTTACCTGATCCACCAAACTGACTGCTAGCAAGTGTCAGTGTCCTGTTCTTCCCATTGGCTACAGGCGGTGCAAACATCTACAAGACAAACAGGGAAAAACATTGGAACAAAGGAAAAGATAGCACACTTCACACATCCTATTTCCACTAATAAGTGAGGTCACATAAGCCCATTTCATACTTTGAACAAAAGACACACACTTTATGTTAATATTCTGCCTTGCCATTATGTGTATAAAAGATGGATCAATTTTCAGTTGCTCCATTGTTGTACCCATCCTGGTCTACTAACAAACACGGAATGATTTAAAGTGGGTTAAAGTGAGAGGGGATAAACTGTGCAGCCTTTGATAGTAATGGAGTAAAGCCCCTTTCACACAGGGGGTGCTCCCGGCTGCTCCCAGTTGCGCCGTGCATCATTATGACAACACCGCGTGGAAGCAACTCAGTGCCGAGACGATGCAGCTCGGAGCCACAACAGCGCGAGGGCGCAAAGGAGGAAGCAAGTCGGGCGCCGAAAAATTAAACCTGTTTAATTTTTTTGGCGTCCTGTGCTCGGCGCAGAAAGGAAGTGATTCCAGTGCAACTTGGGGCAAAGAGGCGTAATTCGGGGCAAAGAGGTGTTACCCGACGTGACTCGAAGCCAATTTATGATTCCCGCAGTATAAATCACACAGGATTGTTGCTATACCGTGTACTTAATGCAGTAAAAACTACATGCTGAAGAAAAAAAAAATGCAGACTGATTGCCAGAAATATCCAGTAAAAAGTCCGGACATCTCTGGTCCACTCATGGACGTTCGTTCACGCGCGCACATGTGAACAATTAAAAGAAAAAAAGTCTGGCTCCAGGCATTAGTTCCTTGTTCTCTGCTCAAACTCTCACATCACAGTTCAAAAAGGGACAAAAAAGGACATAAGTCCTGAGACAGGACATGTTAACATCAAATAGAAGTCCAGACATCTCCACATTCGCTTGAAGGTTCGTTCGCGCGCGCGCATCTCACAGTCAAAGTAGGAAAGAAGAAAAAAAAATTGTCTGCAGGCAGTTAGTTCCTTTCTCTGCTCAGACTCTCTTATCACAGTTAAAAAAGGACGCAAGTCCAGGACATGTCAACATCAAGTTGAACTCCAGACATCTCCACACTTGCTTTAAAGGACGGTTCGTGCACGCGCGTGTGCGCGCGCATCTCGCGGTCAAAGGAGGAAAGAACAGACAGCAAAAACAGCTCACTACTTCCAAGGGCAGCGACGTGTGTGTACTGTGTTCAGAAAACAGACTGGATGAGAGGCAGAAAATTTAAAGTTTAGAGTGAGGGGGAGCAACTGGCAGCACCTGGCAGCCAAACTCGCAGCGCAACGAGACGTCATCAGGCGCAAGCCGACACAGTAATTAACTGGCAATTAACTCCAAACAGCGTGGTTTTTCGGCGTCATCATGGCACAATAGGGAGCAACTGGGAGCAGCCCCGGTGTGAAAGGGGCTTAACTTTGTAGAAGTTGGCACTGTGTTTAGAACACATATCTCAAGTGTACTTGTTTGGTTGTTATGTACTGAAACATACAACACGGTATCCAATACTGCTGACTTCATTAATGCCTGAGCAGGGATCTCCCTACCAATCTACAACAGGGGCTGCGTTCTGCGAGTAACTGTTGCTACCCTGTTACTACTATTTGACATCATCTAATGTAATGTTATCTTGAGACCCATCGCCCTGTCATTTCAACATCCTAAAGCCCCTTTCACACCGGGGCTGCTCCCAGTTGCTCCCTGTGGCATTATGACGACGCAGGAATTTCTGCGTCAGGTGCGCGCAGCAGGGGGCAGACAGGTGGTGAGAACGCAGCCTGCAGGTTCTCTGCACAGAGAAGTCAGAGTGCAGTTTGGTTGCAGACAGACTGTGCACTCTGACTTCTCTTCTACTTGTTGTGCTGAGCTGCAGGGCTGCGCTCTGAGTTCTGTTATAGTTTATTTCCTCCCTTGACTGTGAGATGCACGTGCACGGACCGTCCTTAAGCAAATGTGGAGATGTCTGGAGTTCTACTTTATGTTGACATGTCCTGGACTTATGTCCTTTTTTAACTGTGATGAGAGAGTTTGAGCAGAGAAAGGAATTAACTGCCTGCAGACAATTTTTTTTTTCTTTTCTTTCCTCCTTTGACCGCGAGATGCGCGCGCACGTGCGTTCGAATGGACCGTCAAGCAAATGTGGAGATGTCTGGAGTTCTACTTGATGTTGACATGTCCTGTCTCAGGACTTATGTCCTTTTTTAACTGTGATGTGAGAGTTTGAGCAGAGAACAAGGAACTAATGCCTGCAGCCAGACTTTTTTTTCCTTTTAATTGTTCACATGTGCGCGCATGAACGAACGTTCATGTGTGGACTAGAGATGTCCGGACATTTTACTGGATATTTCTGGCAATCAGTCTGCATTTTTTTTCTTCAGCGTGTAGTTTTTACTGCATTAAGTACACGGTATAAAAACAATCCTGCGTGATTTATACTGCGGGAACAATGGAACACAGCAGGAATCATAAATTGGCTTCGAGTCACGCCAGGTAACGCCTCTTTGCCCCGAATTACGCCTCTTTGCCCCGACTTGCGCTGGAACCGCTTCCTTTCTGCATCGAGCACAGGACGCCAAAAAAATTAAACAGGTTTAATTTTTCGGCGCCCATCTTGCTTCCTCCTTTGCGCCCTTGTGCTGTTGTGGCGCCGAGCTGCATCGTCTCGGCACTGAGTTGCTTCCACACGGCGTCATCATAATGACACATGGCGCAACTGGGAGCAACTGGGAGGGGCATAAACGATAAAAATTTGAAATTTATAACACTATTTCCTGCATCTTGAGGACCACTCTGTGTTGGTAACTGGGACGTTAAACAACATGCGACATGTCCTTAAAAAAAAAACAACAAAACACTAAGAAAAGCCCCCCCATGTTGGTTAAATCACAGCATAGGGGATCCAAATCACAGCATAGGGGAGCCCCCCCCCCCCCCCCAAAAGCACTGGCAAGAACCCTGACAATGACACACATTTACATGCAGTGTTTGTGAATAGGTTGCACAATCTTCACGGCTAATTCATGCAAGTGGCACGAAATTTATGTGTGCTAGAAATTTTGAACATTTCAAAATTTTCTTTGCACACTGGCACGCAGATGCACACAGTTCATGCACAGTTTATGCCGAGTTTACCCACTGACACGCTAAATTGCATGCCAGTGCGAGGATCAAGTTTGCAAAAGTGTCAAGGTGCTTTTAGGGATCCAGAACAGCACAAGTCTCACAAACAGTGCAACACAATTGCGTCCCATCCCCCTGACTCATTAAAAATGTCAGGGTAGTCATCTGCACTGTGCCACAGCAGACGCACAGAGAAGAAGCACTGACATGAATACAACCATGATTTCAGAAACTACATTTGTATCATGTGAACAGAGTGACAGAAACATTCTACAAAACAAAAACTGGTGTGTGAATGTCTGCTGTTGCCACATTTTCTTCCATAAATGTCTTAAGCTACATGTCTGAAAGGCTGCTTCAGAGGTTTCCTTCACAGGCCTTTCAGTTGTACATAACTTCAGAAAGAGTCAGATAGGAAGTTTTGCAGCTACAGTGTTTCCCTAAGAATCTTTTTTCCCAGACCCGAAAATCGTGAGGTGCTTTGCATGGAAAAATGAGATACTCAGAAATGCAAAAGCTAAGTTTCAGTGGTGAGCTCATGATTTCTTTAGTCCTACTAGAGTCCTGCAAAGCATGATCACTGGTGAAAAAGAAAACAACAATCATAATAAAATCATGTGACATATATTCAATATTTTTAATTCTAAAGAATACCCAAAGACTAGGATTGCGCAGCTTCAGCATCACAAGTCTCCCTACCACCAGCTGCATGGGTACAAGCCATATATTCTAGGAGGGCTGCCACAACTAGTCGACTAGTCAAGACTACGTCGACTATTGGAACCACTGACAACTAATTTATTAGTCGACGAGTTGTTTATTTTATTTAAGTCTTTGTTTTTCTAATTCACACTTTTAGGCAGCCTGCCGTCATTTGGACATTCAAATTTTGGGAAAGACGGCCGATTAAAACAGTGGCCATCTTGTTCAAAGCCGTTTAAAATGTGCAGTTTACCGAAGGAGCTGTCGGTGTGTGTGTGTGTGTACGTGCGTGCAGAGTCAACTGGCTGCAGACTGCGAGCGAGGGAACGTCAGTGCGCTTGAGACAGCAAGCAAGGAGCAGAGAGAGGATTTTAGCCCGAGAGAACATGTAAACACACACACACACACAACAAAACCAAACCGTGGAGCTGCCTTTCTCTTTCCACTTTCTCTACCCGCGCAGTTCTGATGGCACCATCCTGTTCACATCATGTGCACATCGTATACTGAATTTATGAGATCATGACATGAAATAAACTGTCAAATATCCTTAAAACATCCTTAAAAAATGAGAATATATAAATGAACTGAGCAAAAATTACGCATACACTGGTTAAAAATAAAACCCTGATGTGGAGAAGCTGATGTTCAGAGGCACAGATCACAAAAAGCAGGTGAGAACTCTGAACTTTAACAGCTGTTATTTTCCAAAGGTATGTATTTATTCAATCTTAAGCTTAATGTAGTGTTCAAGCACAAAACGTGACTGATGAGAAATAAAAATGACTTTTAAAAACGACTTCATCACACTAAATGAACTGGAGTCAGAATAAAAATACAAGCTGCTGATTTTTGTTATTTTTCAAAGTTATTATAAGCTGCAGCTATATGTTTTATTAATTTCAAAGTGAGTTACCTCTTATTTTATTCTGATTTAGTCATACAAAAAATAGGGGGAGCCAAATCAGCCTGCATTGCTCTGTTCAGTTTATATCAAAGTTTTCCTGCACGTCTGTGTATTTTTTCCTTCTTTATAAGAGTTTGGTGTTTGCATTTGCTCCACAAAGTTTTAAAAAACAATAAAATGTTCACACTTTTCTTTATAGCAGTTCTGTAATTTCAGAAATGCAACAGAAACAACCACAAATCAGAAAAAGGTGGGACTATATGTAAAATGAAGATGAAAATAAAAATGTTGCACTATTCCCAGTTTCTCCACTCACAGAAGCCAAACGTCTTTTCCAGAGTTGTGTCTTGGTGGCTTCCCTCACTTGTCTCCTTCCAGCATGGACATTTAGTTTTTGAGAACTGCCTACCTGACACAGATTTAGTATAAAGTACCACACTGTTTGTATTTCTGAATGACTGATATAAATGAAGTCTAAGAAATAGTCACTGATTTGGAAATGTTCATGTTTTCATCCCCTGACGTTTCTCAGAAAATGCTACAGGCCTTAATTTAGGAAATTACGCATGATCCAACTCGTCAACTAATCGCAAAAATAATCGTTGACTAGTTGACTATCAAAATAGTCATTTGTGGCAGCCCTATATTCTAGTATTAGAAAATTTAACATGCTTATATTGTTGTGTGGGCCGCTGAAGAGGAGGTACTGCTGGCCCACCACCACCAGAGGGCGCCGCCGCCCCACAGGAGCAGCCTCGGTAACAGCTGTCACCCATCACCTGAGACAGCTGACGACAATTATCACTGGGGTATATCAGCAGGACGGCATCTCCACCTCATCGCCGAGATATCGTTCTACCTGGAAGGTAATAATCTCAGCTGACAGCTTGACAGTAACCTTTGTGATTTTTGTGAGTGATTGCAGACTTTTTTCTCCAACGAGAGGTGGAGGTAGCTTCCCTGCCGTACAGGTTGCTGGGTGCAAACGCGCCCACGTTAATTGTGTTCTTGTTCCTCGCCAGCAGTACCAGGTCCGACACGCGGAGGCAGTGGCCACCTGGGAGTTCGGAACTTGGCGGCTCCAGTATTCCCGGGGTCCTGTGGCGGAGGAAACCGTGTGGTTCCGGTTCTACTTTGGAGAGGCGTCTCCTATCTTCGAGCCTGCCCACACGACACCTTTGTGAATTGAACTTTGTCCATTGTTGTAATTTGTTGTGTTTGTTGTGCACGTTCGCAACAGTAAAGTGTTGTTATTTGACCTATTCCATTGTCCGTTCATTTGCGCCCCCTGTTGTGGGTCCGTGTCCCTACACTTTCCCAACATATATATTGTCACAGCCCCCCCCCCCCGTCACTGCCGACGGTTATCAGGATGTAAATACACCTACATTTTTTTCCTCCCCACCTTCAAAGGTTCATCTCCAGATACCCTACAAGACAAAAGGGTGGCCCGAGGGACACCGATTTAGCACTGCACAACAGCCAAATTAATAGGCTGCTGTCCAACAAACCATCAGTCAGATCACACAAGAGAAACAAAAAGTTTAATACATTTTTTAAAATTACACTTTACTGAGGCAGCACAAGTGCCTGGTGTCAAACAGGAGTTATTGATGAGGTGTTTTAACAGCACCAAAGGATCATGAGAGCAGTGAGAGAGTGTTTCATGTGAGGGGAAAAAAAAAAAAAATTAACAAAAAATCTGCAGTGCAATAAAAAATATTTGGAGATGGAGGGTAATGTCAGACTTTTGTTAGGTCAACAGGAGTCAAACCTGTAGAGACGTCAGATTCTAATGCCTGATACCTTCATTTGAAATATCTGCTAACTGTAATTGATGCAACATTCAAACTCCCCACTGCTATTAGCTGACCAGTAAGACATATTAATAACAACATTATTATTATGGAGCACCCAATCGACCAATATATCTGTTAGCCTTTTACAAACATACCCGAATCTGTGTTATTTTTGTCATTATGAAAACTTTTATTTTACCAAGTAACCAATGCAGAGAAACACTATGGGTGTTGGAAATGGTGACATTACATACTTTACCAAGCAGAGGGCACTCCGACAGCGTTGTCTACGATACTGTCAAGCATGTCAGAGACCCCTTGTTCGGGCTGGGCAAATAATCAATCTTGAATGTGGACTGCGATAAAAATGATGCCAATTTTTGTGATAAGTCTCATACAATTTTCAAGCCCAAACCCCCATTGGACCCATGTCCACGTAGTGGATTTTTTGTTTTGTTAGTGTCTCTGAGTGCCAGGGCTCAACAGTAACACTTCTCTGCTCCACACATGCAAGTGTAGGGAGCTACTGGATGAGTGCAATTACATATAAAGGTTTCAGTGCAGAAGGTTCCCAGTTCAAACTCCACCCCTGCAACATTTCTCCACATAATGTGGATTTGTGTCAGGAAGGGCATCCAGTGTAAAACCTATATATATATGTTTTTGTCCCCCCCTCTCTTTTCTTCACTCTTCTTTCCTTCAATTATGCACCAGCTTTGCTTTTGATGGATGACACATGTGATGGCAACTTCTTACTGTAGCTAGCGCTTTACACCAAAATGAATGAGTTTAACTGTGTGTGACTTCTGTTCACAGACTGTCACAGTCTGTGACGTGTGTAGGCAGAGGGGTGGGGTGACAAGCTGTTGGTGTTTGTCACTTGACAGGCGTTCTCGAGGTGTGGCAAGCACGTGGTTACGTGACATCAACGGGCCCATGTTTAATGACAGATTAGAAAGGATGGGGAAAATCTGACCGCGTCACTGAGTTCTTCCTGCATGCTTGACTGCTTAAAGGAACCCAAGTTCGCTTGATTTGTTTCAGTTCAACGTCTTTCACAGTGGCTGTCTTGTAACACCAGTTAGTATGCTAACAGCTCCATGAGATGGCTTGTAAATCACTTCAATTCAATTTATTTCTCGCTAACTTTTACAAAATACGAGGAAAAAAATGGCAAACAGATTTAAACAGAAGTTCAACCGCTTTGCAGCATTTTCCAACATCTTTGTTTGATCAAGCAAGCAGCCAGCTGACGTCACACTGTCTTTTTACTCAGAATGGCAGTTGTTGGGACACGTCGCCAAGCATTTTCATGAAGTAGACTTCTCGTCTATTTTGGTTTGGCCTAGCTGGCAGCATAGCGACCACTGTCTCGTTGCTGTAAAATCTCTACTATGATTGCAAATATATGGCAAGTCATCACTTTTCCTCTGTTGCTTGTCGCTAATGTAACTGTAGGGTTGAAAATCCACTTTTGATGACATACAGTGCCCTGTCAAAGTATTGGAACACTTTATTTCACACACTTTAATTTGTTTATGCCACTCAAATAACAAAAAAAAAGTACAATTTTCTAAAATTATCGTCATTAAACCCAAACTGAAAGCAAATCTCTACAGCTTTATATAAATTAATTAAAAATATAAAAGCCAAGATGACGAGTTGCGTAAGTAATGGAATGCTTTCGTATAATACCTGTAAATTTTGCCAATTTTCTTCAGACAAGTCAGGGGATGGATACATGAACATTTCCAAGTCACTGAATGTGTCTTGGACTTTATTTACATCAGTTATGAAGAAATACAAACAGTTTGGCACTCTATGGTAAATCTGTGTGGAGTAGACAGTTCTCAAAAACTGAGTGACTGTGCAAGAAGGAGAAGAGTGAGGAAAACCACTTATTATTTTGTATTTTTATTTTTTTATTGTTTTATCGTGCATTGTATGTAGTATATGAGTCCAAGATGAATTTCCCTTTCTCGGATACTAAAGTATATCGTAAGGCACCGAGACAACCTACAAGAATTTATAGGCTTCTGTGCTGTGATTGGAGAAATTGTGCACAGTGCATGTTTAGTATCACCAGTTACACAGCTTCATGATGAAGTGGTATAGAGGAGGATTTTATTTCACCAAAACATCAAATCTAGGCACCTCAGATGTACCTTCTGGCAAATTGTAGCTGAAGTTTCATGTCTTCTTTTGAAGAAAATCCTACTCTATACCACTTCATCATGAAGCTATATATACTCAACAAAAATATAAACGCAACACTTTTGGTTTTGCTCCCATTTTGTATGAGATGAACTCAAAGATCTAAAACTTTTTCCACATACACAATATCACCATTTCCCTCAAATATTGTTCACAAACCAGTCTAAATCTGTGATAGTGAGCACTTCTCCGTTGCTGAGATAATCCATCCCACCTCACAGGTGTGCCATATCAGGATGCTGATTAGACACCATGATTAGTGCACAGGTGTGCCTTAGACTGCCCACAATAAAAGGCCACTCTGAAAGGTGCAGTTTTGTTTTATTGGGGGGGATACCAGTCAGTATCTGGTGTGACCACCATTTGCCTCATGCAGTGCAACACATCTCCTTCGCATCATCCGTGAAGAGAACACCTCTCCAACGTGCCAAACGCCAACGAATGTGAGCATTTGCCCACTCAAGTCGGTTACGACGACGAACTGGAGTCAGGTCGAGACCCCAATGAGGACGACGAGCATGCAGATGAGCTTCCCTGAGACGGTTTCTGACAGTTTGTGCAGAAATTCTTTGGTTATGCAAACCGATTGTTTCAGCAGCTGGCTGGTCTCAGACGATCTTGGAGGTAAACATGCTGGATGTGGAGGTCCTGGGCTAGTGTGGTTACACGTGGTCTGCGGTTGTGAGGCTGGTTGGATGTACTGCCAAATTCTCTGAAACGACTTTGGAGACGGCTTATGGTAGAGAAATGAACATTCAATACACGAGCAACAGCTCTGGTTGACATTCCTGCTGTCAGCATGCCAACTGCATGTTCCCTCAAATCTTGCGACATCTGTGGCATTGTGCTGTGTGATAAAACTGCACCTTTCAGAGTGGCCTTTTATTGTGGGCAGTCTAAGGCACACCTGTGCACTAATCATGGTGTCTAATCAGCATCCTGATATGGCACACCTGTGAGGTGGGATGGATTATCTCAGCAACGGAGAAGTGCTCACTATCACAGATTTAGACTGGTTTATGAACAATATTTGAGAGAAATGGTGATATTGTGTATGTGGAAAAAGTTTTAGATCTTTGAGTTCATCTCATACAAAATGGGAGCAAAACCAAAAGTGTTGCGTTTATATTTTTGTTGAGTGTAACTGGGAAAACAAAATGCAAAACATGCACAACACACAATTTCTCCAATCACAGCCGCAGAAGCCTATAACCTTTTAAAAACTAAAACATTTAATCAATGTTACTCAGTGTCCTAACTTTAATCTGATAATTCTGTAGTAAGCGGAACTGAGTAGCAAAATAATCATTTATTTAAGTTAAAAAGAACAAAAACAAAGTGATATTTTTCTTAATGCATGGCAGAGCTGTTAACTTGTCGAGCATGCATAATGGATTGATTTTAAAGTGCTTGCAATGCATTCTGTGTAAGTGTACTACCTCGTAAAATACAAGTATCACATCAAGTCTATGTATCAGCAGATACTATAGGCATCTCTCTCATATATATATATGTACACGACAGACACACAGTACTATGGAAAAGTTTTCGGTATTAGAGAACTATAATAAAAGTAGCATTTGATGCGACTCCCCCAGCCACCCCTTTTTTATTGGCATGTCAAAAAAAGTACTGGCCAGTAGAATACACAGAGAGCGAGAGCAACAAAACATCAAATCTAGGCTTTCATCTTAGATACGCCTTCTGGCAATTTGTAGCTGAACTTTCAAGTCTCCTTTTTTTGATACAAAATCAACATTAATGATGATAATAATAATAATACAACCCCTGGCAAAAATTATGGAATCACCGGCCTCGGAGGATGTTCATTCAGTTGTTTAATTTTGTAGAAAAAAAAGCAGATCACAGACATGACACAAAACTAAAGTCATTTCAAATGGCAACTTTCTGGCTTTAAAAAACACTATAAGAAATCAGGAAAAAAAAACTTGTGGCAGTCAGTAACGGTTACTTTTTTAGACCAAGCAGAGGGAAAAAATATGGAATCACTCAATTCTGAGGAAAAAATTATGGAATCATGAAAAACAAAAGAACGCTCCAACACATCACCAGTATTTTGTTGCACCACCTCTGGCTTTTATAACAGCTTGCAGTCTCTGAGGCATGGACTTAATGAGTGACAAACAGTACTCTTCATCTGGCTCCAACTTTTTCTGATTGCTGTTGCCAGATCAGCTTTGCAGGTTGGAGCCTTGTCATGGACCATTTTCTTCAACTTCCACCAAAGATTTTCAATTGGATTAAGATCCGGACTATTTGCAGGCCATGACATTGACCCTATGTGTCTTTTTGCAAGGAATGTTTTCACAGTTTTTGCTCTATAGCAAGATGCATTATCATCTTGAAAAATGATTTCATCATCCCCAAATATCCTTTCAATTGATGGGATAAATCCTTTCAATTGATGGGATAAGAAAAGTGTCCAAAATATCAATGTAAACTTGTGCATTTATTGATGATGTAATGACAGCCATCTCCCCAGTGCCTTTACCTGACATGCAGCCCCATATCATCAATGACTGTGGAAATTTACATGTTCTCTTCAGGCAGTCATCTTTATCAATCTCATTGGAACGGCACCAAACAAAAGTTCCAGCATCATCACCTTGCCCAAGGCAGATTTGAGATTCATCGCTGAATATGACTTTCATCCAGTCATCCACAGTCCACGATTGCTTTTCTTTAGCCCATTGTAACCTTGTTTTTTTCTGTTTAGGTGTTAATGATGGCTTTCGTTTAGCTTTTCTGTATGTAAATCCCATTTCCTTTAGGCGGTTTCTTACAGTTCGGTCACAGACGTTGACTCCAGTTTCCCCCCATTTGTTCCTCATTTGTTTTGTTGTGCATTTTCGATTTTTGAGACATATTGCTTTAAGTTTTCTGTCTTGATGCGTTGATGTCTTCCTTGGTCTACTAGTATGTTTGCCTTTAACAACCTTCCCATGTTGTTTGTATTTGGTCCAGAGTTTAGACACAGCTGACTGTGAACAACCAACATCTTTTGCAACATTGTGTGATGATTTACCCTCTTAAGAGTTTGATAATCCTCTCCTTTGTTTCAATTGACATCTCTCTTGTTGGAGCCATGATTCATGTCAGTCCACTTGGTGCAACAGCTCTCCAAGGTGTGATCACTCCTTTTTAGATGCAGACTAATGAGCAGATCTGATTTGATGCAAGTGTTAGTTTTGGGGATGAAAATTTACAGGGTGATTCCATAATTTATTCCTCAGAATTGAGTGAGTCCATATTTTTTTCCCTCTGCTTGGTCTAAAAAAGTAACCGTTAATGACTGCCACAATTTTTTTCCCTGTTTCTTATAGTGTTTCTTAAAGCCAGAAAGTTGCCATTTGAAATGACTTTAGTTTTGTGTCATGTCTGTGATCTGCTTTTTTTCTACAAAATTAAACAACTGAATGAACATCCTCCGAGGCCAGTGATTCCATAATTATTGCCAGGGGTTGTAATAATAATATTAAAAGCAAACAGTGCTCTGGTATCGGATCTGAAAAGTACTGGCATCGGCAGATATACAAATTCAGGTATCGGGATCAGATCAGAAGTGAAAAATTGTGGATCGGTGCATCCCTATTCTATTAGTATGAAAAAAAAGTAATCAAAAGTGGACCTTTAATTGAGGGGTGTTGAGGGGCACATTCCCTCTCACAGCACCCTCTTTCTGTCTGGATTCGCTCCTGGTTTGTAGCATCTGAGCAGGTACAATGGAGAAGCTGTGCATTCATGTGGAAAGCGTAACCTAATTGAGAGGTAAAAAGGTTTCATCAGTACATTTTAGTTCACGCCTTCCTCAGAAAGAGACTTTAGGCCATGGGTTAAAGCAATAAATTTTCATCTGACTGAAATTTTTTCCTGGCAAAAATCAATGCCAGCAATTCCCTAAAATGTGGTGTAGTGGGGGCACACACTCTTTTCCTCAATAAATACAATAAACACATTATACAGTATACAAATCTATTCTAAATAGCCTCTAAGGAGAGACAGACAAAGCCTAAAAAGAATGCAAAACTTGAACATAAAGGTACATAAAAGGGTGGTGGGGGGCGGGGTGCAGTCTTGATTCTGGGGGGTCTGGGGGTGCTCCCCCAGAACATTTTTTAAAGACCAAGTCAAATTTTGTGTATTCTGATGAATTTTAACAGGTATGAAGCCCTCTGAAACAAATAAAACTCACTTTAATCTGTGAAGTAAAAACACAGTATTGATTATGGGGGGTCTGGGGGATCTCCCCCACAAATTTTTTAAAAGAGCATGTTAAATTTTGTATATTCTGGTGAATTTTAATGGGTATGAAGCCCTCTGAAACAAAGAAAACTCACTCCAAACTATGGGGGTCTGGGTGATCTCCCACAGAATTTTTTTTTAAAAGAGCAAGTTCAATTTTGTATATTCTGGCGAATTTTAATGGGTATGAAGCCCTCTGAAACAAAGAAAACTCACTCCAAACTATGGGGGTCTGGGTGATCTCCCACAGAATTTTTTTTTTAAAGAGCAAGTTCAATTTTGTATATTCTGGCGAATTTTAATGGGTATGAAGCCCTCTGAAACAAAGAAAACTCACTTCAAACTATGGGGGTCTGGAGGATCTCCCACAGAATTTTTTTTAAAAGAGCAAGTCAAATTTTGTATATTCTGGTGAATTTTAATGGGTATGAAGCCCACTGAAACAAAGAAAACTCAATTCAAACTATGGGGGTCTGGGGGATCTCCCACAGAATTTTTTTAAAAGAGCAAGTTAAATTTTGTATATTCTGGTGAATTTTAATGGGTATGAAGGCCTCTGAAACAAAGAAAACTGTCAAGTAAAAATTCTTTGTCTTCTGTAGTATTTTGATCTGTTCTAATTCAGTGAATGCACCAAATGGGTGCTGTGTCGCTGGCTGTACAGTCAATAAAATACAAAATCAGGTCCTAAAGCAACTGACAACGTTGTTCTGCTGTGCACAAAGTAACACTGTCACCAGTTTTGAAAATGCATGCACACTGAGAAACTCAAAATTGGCTTATTCACATTTAATCTGTAAAATGCCCCCCCGTAAAACAAACTTGGGCTGCAACTAACGATTATTTTAGTAATCGATTAATCTTTTTTTTTGTTTGTTTTTTTACTTACATGTGCGTTTTGACATTATTTCTTGCAGTGAGTTATTATTTAGGCCTTTATCACGCAACATCAACGTTTGAGCTTGTAATAAAGTTATGATGTTATATTCTCGTCAAAAACATACCTCGAGTAGTGTTTTGTTTTATTTTGCACATACATACATCACCGACACACCACAGGGAGATTTCCATCAGGTTTTATCTGATTATGAGCATTTTTAGATGCCTACAGAAACTATCTCAACCACTGACAACATATTACAGCAAGAGTCCACAAAAGTATTTTAAAGGCCTGACTAAAGTGTAATATGTGATCTATAATAAGTTATTTTTATGAAAAAAGACAAAAATGTGCAGTTTACTGTATTTTATTTTTTTCTTGTGTAAAAACACAGCTTAGATGTGGTTTGACCGAAACAAATTGTCATTAAACTTAAATAAAACAGTTGTATATAATTCTCATTTTAGCATAAAAAAAATGTGGCACTTAGTCCACATTTCATTTTACCTTATATTTATATTAGTTGTGCATATACTCTGAATAATTTGCCGTTAAATTTCACTATCTTTTATTTGGCTAAAAATTACTCGCACCACGGAAAGCACCTTTTTGGAGTTGCACTCAAATCATGTTGTAATGGAAATTACAATGACAATAAAGGTGATTCTGATTCTTCTGATTATTATTATTATTATTATTATTAATATATAAATAAAAAATAAATTACATTTCGTAATACATTTGACTCTTACGACAACAAACACTAAGCCATTATTTATTTATTGTACAGAAAACATGCACACAAACTGTGCTGAGATGCGAACAGCTTAATGCTAAGTTTAACATTGAAAACGCCATAGACATGCTAACGCGTTAGCATCGGTCCCATTTTTAAGTTATAAAATACATCTATCAACTGTTTCAGAAGACCATAACAGGTCGGTTTAATATAAAAAAAAGGTACATATTACTCACAGACATATGCTCTTTAGGGTTTTTGGGGGGGGAATTAAGATAGAGCGACAAACCATCTAAGCAGAGTCGGATCATTGCTTCATTGGTTCAAAGCAAAGCCACACCTCGCTCTACTTGGGGAGTGTCTGCCAATGTTCCCACGAAGACAGGGAGGAGAAGGACCGTGGCTCATGGCAAGCAGTAAACAGAGCAGAGAGGAGTGAAAATTCACACAGTCCCTTCCTCCGCAGTCCACGCTGACGTTGCTGCTGTTTTGATTAGCGCAGAGTGGGATGTTGCTTTGACAGTGAGACTATCATATTTCGGCCCCAAAAAACGCATGACACCACGTGCGCACACGTATGTGTGGTTAAATTTTCCAAATGACGGAAATCCGCCGTGGTGACGGAGAACTTTAACCCATGCTTTAGGTGTAGTTGGAAAAAAATGTAGTTAGATAACAGAATCACTGCCATTATTTATGTGTATCTTCATATACATCTCAGTATTATAATTTTTGTTTACTCCTAATTTCAGTATCCCCCCCCACCAATGGGAAAAAAATCCCTATTAGTCAGACTCCAATAATAATAATAAAATTAGCACACTGTTAAGTCACTTCAAAAATCATTGTTATTCCACAAAAGATTGTAATGTGTGAGGGAAACTCAGAATCAAATCAATGCAGATAAACCAAAATGATAGTTCATTTCCAAATTAATGCATTATATATCCTTGGCGTTTTTAACAAAATATTTGTGGCCTGGGGAGGGGGGGGGGTGTTCTTGATCGCCTGTCAGGACTATAGTACTGTCAGGGAAACACTGAACTGATTCCACCATTGACTGTTGCAACTGTAACAGTAACATTTTATTGCACGTACAAGCAGAATAGATGCATTCGTGTCATCTTTATTTGCAAAAACACAGTACTACAAAAATGTAATATCTGTATTTTTAGTGAAGAAATCCAGAAAATGATGAGACATATGTAGCATTTTAAAGTGAAACTGGTTATGCGGTCTGTATCTAAACATTTTGTGGCCATGTTTTCCATGTAGTGTTGAATATGCAATGTGGTGGTCTAAATGACCACAATGTGGCATCTTTCAGTGACGTCAAACTCCGCTGAACAAACCTTTTTTGTATCTAGGACATATACCTCACTCCAGTCTGGCCCGTCACAACAACTGCATTTTTTAAGATGAGATTAAAGTAGTCAACTGGATTTGAACGACATCTTTGTTACAAGTTGTTGAAAACAGTTCATGCATACATACATACATATTTTTGTTTTATATCATGTCAAATCTAGCACTCATTTCAGGAGGTAACTATCAAATAGATAAAGAGAACATTTGTCTGCGTAACATTCAACAGTTCCTCACCTAGTTATCAATGTCATGGTTAGACTGAACATCTGCTGACACAAACTGACTGCTGATCAATCTGAATATCTAACAACTGCAATCGAATAAGAACCTCCCACAGACCTTTCATTTTACAGAGGAATACTTAACCTCCTATCTGCAAATATTTCTGCTGCATGCTGACAGTATCCTAGAAAACAGGATTACTTCAACTTCTACAATAAGAAGCTTTCACGAACAAAACTCTCTCTGTAATTCCTTATGTTTCACATAAAACGTCAACGACACCAGCATTAATTTTAACAGTTTAGAAACGATCAGCTGCAATTTGTCAAAAGCAACACTCCTGGGACCTCATGTCCACTGACAAACATTCATTTGTAGTCAAGTTTGAAATGACCTGTTGTGCCTCACACAGAATAATTATCGAGATGTGCAATTTGTACTCACGAACTATACATTTTATTAAGGAGGGAAACTAGCAACTCCATCAGGCACATGACATGTTTAAGTCGGCATAAAACTCAAAACAGGCTTCAAAAGGACATAAAACACATGTAAATAAAAGATATATTGAAGAAGCGAGGACTTGCCAGCACAAAGGGTCAAACAAAGCATTGTTCAATACATCTGTGAAGGGAGGTCAATGGCATTTCCATAAATTTCTCATGCCCAAAATGTATAGTGTCAGCAGTGCTTAAAGTCAAGATCATGCATTTTATATGATCTTGAGCAAAGCAACTGAGCCAAAAAGAAGAGGGAAAAAAAATGGCCTGAGGAGATTAGAAGAGGTGCTAGTCCAGGTAGCACTAAACTATGGCAGTCCAACATTGCTTTTGACATTTTTTGCAGGGTATGCTGTTGATTCACATTATGTAAATTAATATTTTAACTGAATTTATAAAAATATTTCAATGTCAGCAACAGTGCTTTGGATCATAGTACTCATGAATGCATTCCAGAGAGCACAATTTTTCCTTTCATACTGATCCCCAAGTAGTTTTTTAACAATACTGTTTCATAAAATTAAGCCCTATGGCACATTTTATTTCATTGCTAGTCATTGTTATGTGGAAAGTAAAAGGACAAACCAACAGCCAGTAGATTCTCTGCCATACTGCAACACAAAGAACCCATGTGCTGTAAAGATTGTAGCAGTAGATTACTACATAGGTCACCTGGCTGAGAACACACCATAACACAAAGTATGCGAGTGTCTAGGTTCAAGCGGCCTGACAAAGTTTTCGAATAGCGTTGAGGTTTCAGATTGCAGCCCTCCTCACTCCTCCCTTTCCCAGAGAACATCAACAAGTATTCTTGCGTCACGAAAGAAGAGGCGCCATAGTGAAGACAACTGGTTGAGCAGTAGGACATACACCAAAGAAATCATAAAATAAATATTCACCAGCACGTTGGCTGTGGGGATCCAAGGGCTCTAGATTGGGTAGTGTTCATATAATAGGTAGCTGAAGTTTTTCAAGGGTGATGATAAATTGTGCAAAGTTTCTATAATGAGTTGGAATGGCGTGTGAGTCCAGAATGTTTTTAGAACCTTAGACCTCAACAGTTTTTAGAAGAAGAACTCAACCCTTTTAATTCCTGTTAATTATGTAATTTTTTAATGTTAATTTACTGTATTAATGTATTTAGAAATTGTTTAGGTTCTTGTTATCATACACACACACACACTATTATTATTTTTATCATTATCATAATTATTAGATTCAAGATTACAACCCCTGGCAAAAATTATGGAATCACCGGCCTCGGAGGATGTTCATTCAGTTGTTTAATTTTGTAGAAAAAAGCAGATCACAGACATGACACAAAACTAAAGTCATTTCAAATGGCAACTTTCTGGCTTTAAGAAACACTATAAGAAATCAGGGGAAAAAATTGTGGCAGTCAGTAACAGTTACTTTTTTAGACCAAGCAGAGGGAAAAAAATATGGACTCACTCAATTCTGAAGAAAAAATTATGGAATCATGAAAAACAAAAGAACGCTCCAACACATCACTAGTATTTTGTTGCACCACCTCTGGCTTTTATAACAGCTTGCAGTCTCTGAGGCATGGACTTAATGAGTGACAAACAGTACTCTTCATCAATCTGGCTCCAACTTTCTCTGATTGCTGTTGCCAGATCAGCTTTGCAGGTTGGAGCCTTGTCATGGACCATTTTCTTCAACTTCCACCAAAGATTTTCAAATGGATTAAGACCCGGACTATTTGCAGGCCATGACATCGACCCTATATGTCTTTTTGCAAGGAATGTTTTCACAGTTTTTGCTCTATGGCAAGATGCATTATCATCTTGAAAAATGATTTCATCATCCCCAAACATCCTTTCAATTGATGGGATAAGAAAAGTGTCCAAAATATCAATGTAAAGTTGTGCATTTATTGATGATGTAATGACAGCCATCTCCCCAGTGCCTTTACCTGACATGCAGCCCCATATCATCAATGACTGTGGAAATGTACATGTTCTCTTCAGGCAGTCATCTTTATCAATCTCATTGGAACGGCACCAAACAAAAGTTCCAGCATCATCACCTTGCCCAATGCAGATTCGAGATTCATCACTGAATATGACTTTCATCCAGTCATCCACAGTCCACGATTGCTTTTCCTTAGCTCATTGTAACCTTGTTTTTTTCTGTTTAGGTGTTAATGATGGCTTTTGTTTAGCTTTTCTGTATGTAAATCCCATTTCCTTTAGGCGGTTTCTCACAGTTCGGTCACAGACGTTGACTCCAGTTTACTCCCATTCGTTCCTCATTTGTTTTGTTGTGCATTTTCGATTTTTGAGACATATTGCTTTAAGTTTTCTGTCTTGACGCTTTGATGTCTTCCTTGGTCTACCAGTATGTTTGCCTTTAACAACCTTCCCATGTTGTTTGTATTTGGTCCAGAGTTTAGACACAGCTGCCTGTGAACAACCAACATCTTTTGCAACATTGCGTGATGATTTAACCTCTTTTAAGAGTTTGATAATCCTCTCCTTTGTTTCAATTGACATCTCTTGTGTTGGAGCCATGATTCATGTCAGTCCACTTGGTGCAACAGTTCTCCAAGGTGTGATCACTCCTTTTTAGACGCAGACTAATGAGCAGATCTGATTTGATGCAGGTGTTAGTTTTGGGGATGAAAATTTACAGGGTGATTCCATAATTTATTCCTCAGAATTGAGTGAGTCCATATTTTTTTCCCTCTGCTTGGTCTAAAAAAGTAACTGTTACTGACTGCCACAATTTTTTTTCTGATTTCTTATAGTGTTTCTTAAAGCCAGAAAGTTGCCATTTAAAATGACTTTAGTTTTGTGTCATGTCTGTGATCTGCTTTTTTTCTACAAAATTAAACAACTGAATGAACATCCTCCGAGGCCGGTGATTCCATAATTATTGCCAGGGGTTGTAGATATCAAATCAAATCAATTTTATTTATATAGCGACAAATCACAACAAATAGTTGCCCCAATGCGCTTTATATTGTAAGGCAAAGCCATACAATAATTACGGAAAACCCCAACGGTCAAAACGACCCCCTGTGAGCAAGCACTTGGCAACAGTGGGAAGGAAAAACTCCCTTTTAACAGGAAGAAACCTCCAGCAGAACCAGGCTCAGGGAGGGGCAGTCTTCTGCTGGGACTGGTTGGGGCTGAGGGGAGAGAATCAGGAAAAAGACATGCTGTGGAAGAGAGCAGAGATCAATCACTAATGATTAAATGCAGAGTGGTGCATACAGAGCAAAAAGAGAAAGAAACACTCAGTGCATCATGGGAACCCCCCAGCAGTCTAAGTCTATAGCAGCATAACTAAGGGATGGTTCAGGGTCACCTGATCCAGCCCTAACTATAAACTTTAGCAAAAAGGAAAGTTTTAAGCCTAATCTTAAAAGTAGAGAGGGTGTCTGTCTCCCTGATCCGAATTGGGAGCTGGTTCCAGAGGAGAGGAGCCTGAAAGCTGAAGGCTCTGCCTCCCATTCTACTCTTACAAACCCTAGGAACTACAAGTAAGCCTGCAGTCTGAGAGCGAAGCGCTCTATTGGGGTGATATGGTACTATGAGGTCCCTAAGATAAGATGGGACCTGATTATTCAAAACCTTATAAGTAAGAAGAAGAATTTTAAATTCTATTCTAGAATTAAAAGGAAGCCAATGAAGAGAGGCCAATATGGGTGAGATATGCTCTCTCCTTCTAGTCCCTGTCAGTACTCTAGCTGCAGCATTTTGAATTAACTGAAGGCTTTTCAGGGAACTTTTAGGACAACCTGATAATAATGAATTACAATATTCCAGCCTAGAGGAAATAAATGCATGAATTAGTTTTTCACCATCACTCTGAGACAAGACCTTTCTAATTTTAGAGATATTGCGCAAATGCAAAAAAGCAGTCCTACATATTTGTTTAATATGTGCATTGAATGACATATCCTGATCAAAAATGACTACAAGATTTCTCACAGTATTACTAGAGGTCAGGGTAATGCAATCCAGAGTAAGGATCTGGTTAGACACCATGTTTCTAAGATTTTTGGGGCCAAGTACAATAACTTCAGTTTTATCTGAGTTTAAAAGCAGGAAATTAGAGGTCATCCATGTCTTTATGTCTGTAAGACAATCCTGCAGATAGAACTTTATTGATCCTTTGGGAAGTCTCCCTACAGGAAATTGAGGTTCCAGCAGCATTGTATAGCAGCACACAGGGTAAGAAGCACACAGAGCATTAAAAGTGAAAATAAAAATAAAAAATTTGCAAATATACAAATATAAATACCAGACATACTGATCACTACTGGCTTACTGGCTACTACTGTTCCTCTTCTTCTCGTCCTCTGTCTTCCTGTTACTCCTCCCCCCCAAGTGAGGAGTTTTTCAGTCTGTTGGTCCTGTACTTGGGAAGCAGCAGTCTGTCGCTGAAGAAGCTCCTCTGGTTGCTGATGACGGTGTGCAGAGGGTGACTGGCATCGTCCATAGTGTCCAGCAAATTGTGCAGTGTTCTCTTCTCTGTCACCGTCAGAGAGTCCAGCTTCATGCCAACCACAGAGCCAGCCTGCCTGATCAGTTTGTCCAGCCTGGATGTGTCCTCCTTGGATGTGCTTCCCCCCCAGCACACCACAGCATAAAAATAGACGCTGCCTACTACGGAATGGTAGAACATCCACAGGAGTTTCCTGCAGATGTTAAACAAACGCAGCCTCCTCAGACAGTCCAGCCTGCTCTGCCCCTTCCTGTACAGGTGGTTGGTGTGGGTTGCCCAGTCCAGCCATAGCCTGAGGTACTTGTAGGAATCCACAGCCTCCACCTCAGCTCCCTGGATCAGAAAAGGTCAGTCTTGGTCTGGACTTCCCGAAGTCAATGACAAGCTCCTTTGTCTTTGAGGTATTAAGCTGTAGACAGTTTGTGTGGCACGAGGCAGCAAAGTCCCTCACTAGGCTCCTGTACTCCTCCTCTCTGTCATCCATGATGCATCCAACAATGGCTGTATCACTTGCAAACTTCTGGATGTGACACAGCTCAGAGTTGTAAAAGTCAGAGGTGTACAGGGTGAAGAAAAGAGGGGCCAGCACCGTGCCCTGGGGAGCTCCAGTGCTGCTGATCACAGTGTCAGGTGTGGTGTCCCTCTGCCTGAAACACTGCAGCCTGTCGTTGAGGTAGATGGAGATCCAAGTGACCAGGCAGAGGTCCACTCGCATCCTGTTCAGTTTGTCCTGGAGCACAAGGGGCTGGACGGTGTTGAAGGCACTTGAGAAATCCAGGAAGAGAATCTTCAATGTGCTGTTTCTCTTATCCAGGTGCGAGTGGACTTGGTGCAGAGGATGGCATCCTCCATACCAACACCTGCCTGATATGCAAACTGCAGACAGTCCTGGGCGTGTTACACCTGGGGTTTGAGGAAGTTGAGGAAGAGCCGCTCCAACGTCTTTATCAGGGGTGAAGTGAGTGCCACTGG